>NC_139404.1:74629498-74652131 GCF_905368555.1 Meleagris gallopavo | reverse complement strand
ACTCACCTACACCCAGCTCCTGCAGTAGACTGCCAAACTCTGGGTCACTCTCCAAGATTTTTAACAGGTTGGTGGACTCCATTCTCTCCAGCTGCACATCCCAGTAGATGTAGATCTTCTGATTGAAGCTGACATAAACCAGGCAGGGACTGTTGCTTCCTTGTTTGCATGCATATAGGCCTACAAAGAACAGAAGTATGGACAATTTGGCTACCTCTCAAAATACAGAGAAGGCAAATAGGTAACTTCTCAGGATGAGATAACAAAGACGTTAGCAGAGAACAGTAAGCACCTTCAAGGGAAGAACAGAGATGGACTTGGCTATATTAAGCCCCTCTGAGACATTTCAATTGTCTCTAAACTGTCATTAATGTAAGCAGCTTGTGGATTTGCAAGCTGCTTTTTACAAGTCTGAGAGAAATGAATTAGCAAAGTCAAGGCTCAGGCTGGCTCCATGGGGGTCTGTATCTCAAGTGAGAACAGCTTAGAAGACTGGAAAATAAAAAGCAATGGAGAAGACACTGCAGCACTCTCAGATTGGACAGAAGAGAAAAAAACAAAAACAAAAAAACTAAACTAAACCAATCACAGCCATATCCCAGCATCGCCCCCACTCATTCTGCTTTTCCCAGATTCCACCAGTGGGAATACTAGCTGTGCCGCTTCCTGCAGAATATTTCCCCCAGGAAAATTATTCCCCACTGCAGACAGACAAAAGATCACACATTCCCCAGAGAAAAGCAGTAGCTTTTATGGAGAAATGTTGTGAGGGCTGGCCTTGCAGTCAAAATCCTCACCTGCACAGAATGCACTGACATTCTCATCTGCTTGAAATCTGGCAACTGTACGATTGTGGTCGATGATATATGTCTGGCCATCCCATGCACAGGCAATTACCTCCTCGTGCCCATTGCCCTGCAGGAACCATAGGATTAGCACAGACATCAACTACTCCCAGAGGCAGTCAATAATCTTTCTGCTTATTCAGAGGTAGAGCACTACTAAATGAACAAGATAACACTCTTCATTAACTTGGAAATCAACTCTTCCTTCTCTATTACAATCCTTATGTATCCTATGAGCCTGTAGACAATTGAAGTATTGACAATTTACAAAACTTTTTAATTTTGCAATGAGATAAAAGAGCAGTTTGGGGATGGAAAAATTCATAGCAAGGCGCTGCGCTCACGAGGTCAAATAGGCAGACACAACTCAACCTCTTGGAGGAAGGCAGACTGACATGAGTGCAGAATGTGCTGGTACAGTCAGAGCTTTCAGTGTATCATCCTGCAATAATCCCAGCATTTTTTCAGCTGAGTCATACTCTGTGGGAATACAAGAAAGACTATTCAGAGCAGCAGCTGTGGAACAAAATAAACAGCAAGAGAAAGTGACACTGAGAACCAAGGACATCTCCAGAAGAAGAAAAAAGCAAAGTCAAGTAAGCTGTGTGATGGCCTTGTGATGATGGCCCTGACTGGAGGAAGAGCGTGTTACCAGAGACAACTCATGGCTCTGATTGGGTAAGTGCCTATGTGCAATTAAGGAGTGTTTGTGGAATGTTTTGTTGACATGTAAAGGTGGTGGGAAAGTTAAAAGAGAAAACTTGTGAATGCATACAAGGGATGTTAGAATCTGCAACAAACAATATGCATTGTTCACTTCCGAGTTCGTGCCTCAGATGCTGCAATACTGTCTCTGCCCTTCCTAAATTTAAACACAGAAAAGCTATGTTGAACTTTTGTCTTCACTCCTTCACTCTCAGAGCTATTCACACAGTACTCACAGTAACATCCAGCTTTTCCAGTGCAAATAGCTGGTGATCAACCTGCACAGACCAGAGCAGCTTGTCTGCCCCTTCCATGAGTTTCAATGTCCCTGAAGAGGAAAAAAAAAAGATTGTCCTGAAAATATTAAAAGGGAACACAATATCTGCTAACATTGTGCCTTGTGTACTCCTTCAGCACTCATGGTCTGCACACGGAGGGGAGAGCATAGTACAGACTGTAGCTGACAGTAGTTTCATTTCTGGGAGGGACAGTAGGTGATTATATTTTCAGCAGTAACAGGAAACAGGAAGAAATGGCAGCAGCTCTGCTAATTGGCTTGCACCCTAAAATGTTCAAAACATGATCCCTGGGTATAGTACATCAACAAATCTCAGGGACCACGTAAACCAGAATCCTCTCACCATGTCCCACAGATAACACAATCTCAAGAGAACAGGTATCAGCTGAAAAGTTACTGGCTAGTAGCATAGAATGGGCCTTCTGAATGCTAAAATATTTCTAAGCACTTACCTCATATCATTTTTGTATTATTCAGAGGTACTGTGAAAGTACCATGGAGGCTAGTGGGAGATGCAGATCTGAGACAGAAATTCATATAACATAAACATGAACCTATCCTCACTGTGCCCTCCAATCTCAATACAGTTCATGAAGCCTTGCCCATTGAGGCAGCTTCACAGTTAAGGCCCAAACAAGAATCAGAAACTCCCTAGCAGGACATCATAGGGCAGATGGACATTTAGCCCACAGAGGACAGTTTGCCAATCTGGGAACAGAGATACCTTGTCTCCACACAGCTGCTTTTTGAACAGAATCCCTCCATTCAGTTAATTAGAGTTAGTCTGTCCTATCACTTCTCAGCCTGCAATGGAGCAAAAAAACATGGCTCCAGGCCAGCGTGAGGCAAGCTCTTCACTAACAATACTTGAGTTTCAGCATCCATTTCCTTTATTGCTTTTGGAAACAACACAAATCCCTTCAAGTACAAAGGCATCTCTCTGCTATGGTTTACAGGCTCTTGTTTACATGAATTGCACTGCCAAATTGGCATCTCAAACAGTTAAGTATTGGGTAGGCATGCAGCTTAGGAGTAAGCAGATGCTAATTCTAGTTTCAAGCTTTCAGTTTTGGGCCAAGCTTTAACAGTTCATCCCCATAGACCATGGTGCCATATGAGTAATAAATATTTGTAAAATGCTTTGAAATCCACAGATGAAGGGATTGTAATAGCAAAAAGGGAGATACTAAGACACTGAAAAAAAAAGAAAACAAACAAACATGTCAGCAGAAGGAGGTAGAATCAAATTCTTTTGTGTGCATCAGGAAACATTTCTGAAGCCCAGTTCCCTCTTCTTCCAAAATCAAAAGCATTGCACACTTGTTCCTTACTTTTAATTAAGGACAAGCCTTGGGCTTTCTCACAGGCCCTTCTTCCAGGACAGTGGTAGGACTTACCATCAAGTGTACATAGGGCAAAGAGACCCGAGCCACTACCCACACTGGAGTAGCCTGTAAATGCAGAAGAGAATTACAGTTGAAACCTATTTATGAGCATTGTTCCTTTCCTCTCCGGAAAAAAAAGATTCAAAACAGTAAGCTGTCTTCTTTTTTGCCCAGTCTTGCAACTTTGCGTAACAGGTATCTGCAGTTTTGCAACCAATCCTACCTCATGCCAGCTGTTATTTGTAGAGCACTACTGTTAGTGTAAACCCAAGAATCCAGCATCTTTAATTTGCATTGATATGGGCATGTCTGGCTCTGCTGACTGCTTCTAGGAATTTGTTTATGCCAAATGTATGCAGACCTTCAGCAGTTCTGGTTGCAGTTAACATCATCATAGCCTCTCTAGGCTCCAAAAATGCGCAAACACAGGCACAATAATCACAAAGGGATAATGAGGATAATAGCCTGAGCTAAATGAATATTACAACTGTATCCTCACTGCTTCCCTCAGGGATAGGAATGTTGCCTTCAGTTGTTCCAGAAACAAGAAGAAAAAACAGATCCCACTAGAAGGACTACATTTCAGTCAAAGCGGCACAAAAGCACCTTCATGTCAGCTCCCGAATGAGTCTGCTGAGATCATGCTACCAATATTATTGCTTCCACTAGATGAAAACTGAACAGAAACTGTGGTTTCCAATCAGCAAACACTGCTCAGATGCTACAGAGCTCTTGCTTTGAGGGTAGATTAGACATCTGCCTCAATGCTCATGCACCCAGCTCTGGTTTATTAGTTCCCACAGCTGTGAACTTCCTGCAAACAAACAGTTCCTCTCCAAAGCATGTGTATCACACAATTGTGTACAGGACCAACTAAACCCAAAGACAAGACTTTCCTGACCACCACTTCAGTAAACTCTACCTGTCCACTAGTCAGAAGAGACATGGAAGATAAAAGTTTTGGAAGTGATATCACACTTGATGGCAGAAGGCTGGAGCCATTTTCAACTACAGCTGCATTTTATGTTTGCATTGACAATGTTGAAGGAAGCACAGTCTCCTTGAGGTCTGCAGCAACTCAGGAAACGTGGCAGTCAGTGGCAAGACAGCAGAGCTGAAACGAGTTTCATGCTTTTCCCAGACAGCTTCCCCAAAATGACACTGTACTGCAAGCCTACCTTCGCCACCCATGCACAGCTCCAGGCTACAACACTCCAGAACATAAGTACCCTATTTCTACAGAGTCATTTATTCCAAACAGGTGGTTGGGTGCTATACTGACTGTAGCTGACATTCATCTAGACTCACTCTGTTCTAAATGATCTGCTGTGTCCTCTACAAACTGGTCAGCATGACACACTTTAGCTGTCTCACTACTGCTGTTCCAGCACCAAGGGGCTTTTTACAAACTTCTCATCCCTTATTCTGCAGGTTTTGTATGCAGTGAAATAACTGATTTCATGCCCTAGTGATCATGGTACTTGCAGCAGCTGAAATGCTGAAAATATGACAAGCTTAGCAACTGGGTAGGAACTGTACTCTGCGGAGCAGGGAAAGGGAGCGGGGGGAGGGTTTGGTCAGTTGTCCTTCTCCCTCAATTCTAATCACACTGGACAGCCAAATTCCTCCACAGACAGCACTGCAGATGATAATTCAAATGCACATCAATTCCAGCCAGTTGCAGACAAGGAGGGAAAATGACCCATGCTTTGAATCTTCTTCTTCCTTGCATTATGGAGCGTATGGACAAGGGAGTGTGAAACTTGCATGCTCTGTATGTACCAAAACAGCGTTCAGCATATTCAGCCAGTTTCATGAGGGAAGCACTGGCAGCATGTAAGAAACGCCTGGATACAAAAGCAGTAGATGATGGCTGGGAGAAGCCAGCAGCTATAGATAACAATTGAACAGTATAAATTGAAAGGAGACAAGACAGCAATAAAAATGAAATATGGAAGCAGCTCTGGAGGAGTTGGGATCCACAGGCAAAAGAAGGCAGGATATAGCTGTGCTATATCAAGTGCTCAAATGCAAGAAATTAAAAATGATGCTGTGGAAACGAAGAGATGCATCTAGGTAATTAAGAAGAGGGTAGAAGCTGCAGTCATGCAAAAGCAAGGATCTAGTGTATCTGCAGGAGCAGGGCTTCATAGACATTCAAGATGAGTAAATGCAAGCAAGTGGAAGATGCAGGGAAATTTGTGCTGGGTGATGCATAATCAACAGAAGGTCCAAAGTCTGTAAAAAGTTCAAAACCAGATGTTTAGCTGTTCTTTGGAGGAGATGAAATCCCTCTGTTCTAGCATCTAACTCCTGAAGTTTTTAATTTTCAGCCTCTAGAAATCTAATTTCACCCTGGACTGACATACTGAAAAAATGTCACAGGCAACTGTTGAGGCAGAGACCTCAAGCTCTTAATCTCTCACCTTGGCCAATGCTACCAATCAGATGAGTGGAAACATTCTTGTTGTGAATCCGGCCAGATGTTTGGTGGAGAATAACATCTCGAACAGGGGCCTCTCTGGGGAGAAAAGAGGCAGGCATCAGAAAAGGTTATGAGATCATGTCTGGTCCTGTGTCAGGACAATCTGAAGAGCAGAGTACTCCAACAACAGAACTCTCCAAGTCTAGAGATGGGTAGAGCCTGTGCACAGGCTGTTTAATGAAATACTCAGGAACAGTATGCTATCCCCAAAGCAAAAAATGGCAGATTGCTTTAAGCAGGGGACATTTCAATCATCAGTAGAAGGATTATTTGCCGACAAAAAGCAATGAAAAGAAAGCACACCACCTCAGGAATGACAGAAATTTGCTAATGATTGAAAAACAAGACCTAGTGATTTGTAGCATCAGAAAACTGGAAAGACCTCAAGTAGGTCAATAAAACATCTATTCTAAACAAGGACATTAGTGTTTGTTTTTTTTTTTTAAACTTATTTTCTATTACATATGCCTGAATGCTACTCATTCAGGAAAACTGTCTGTCTATAGTTGTCCAAGTGAGTCAGAGATCATGTCTGGGCCTGAGTTCTGGCCAGGCAGATACTTACATTTCATTAAGGTCTCTAAGACATCAAGACTTGCCCAGCTTCTATCCTGTACATTGTCTGGGTCTGTCTTAGTGTCCCACAGAACAGCACAGGAATGCCTCATTTTCTCACAGTGGTGCCTCTAGGGACAGGGAAAATAACCTCGCTGCTCATCTTGACTTCTCTGCTTGTAATTTACAACACTGGCTACCAGGTTCTTATTAGGAAATCCTGCCTTACCTGGAAGAAACCAGTAGTGTCTTTCCAGGGCTTCAGATTAATTGGTCTTGGCTCAGCCTTACAGATGCCATCCTTCCCACCATTAGACAGCTCCCCTGACTACTCCTCTTTATTGAGATCTAGGTCACTCACTCATTGGCCAACTTGAGAAGAAGAGCAAGACACAACAAAAACAGTATTCGTCTCTAGGATAGAGACCTGAATTCATGGGCACTTGGGTGCTGACAAGATTACGTCATGAACTCCCAGCAGGTAGTTCATCACAGACGCTGGCTTCACTAGGATGACAGCATTTATCCCTCAGAAAGGCAGTGGTGGTGGTGCCCTCTTGTGACAGGCATCTACAGTAGAATCTCCACATCTACTCCATACAATCACTGTTCACCTGCTTGGGGAAGAGCTGTCTCTCCCCTCTATCATGGATTGCTGCTCAGAGTCCCAGGTGCACAGCAGAATGGCATAACCACAGCCTGGCTGGGACACCATCATCTCTGGTAAGCCATCAGGGCCTGGGTTCACAGAAAGGCTATCCACCTGTACTGACACAAGATAAACAAAGATAGAATTGAACTGAAAACCTTACATAACCTAGAAGTTTCCACTGTGCAACCTGTACCTACATCTGACTACAGCAGATTTTCTCATAGAAGCTGAGCGTAAGCTGAACAAAGCCAGCTATAGGCAAAATATCCAAGTAAAAGGGATCTTCACCTAGCAAAAGCCACTTAGCAACACCCTTAATGGAAAATGTTCTCTAGTCAAGTGAGAGAAGCTAATAACATCACACCAGCTTCCGTGTGTGCACAGGACAACTGCTAGGCAAATCTCCTTTCAAGCCATCAAGATGACAATTACTTTGTCTGAGGACTGAGATCTCGTGCCTCTTCCCGTATATCCTTACCTGACCTTCCAGTAACCATTTCTTCAGCAGGATCAACTGCCCACAGACATGGTCTGAATTCTCCGACAAGTCCTCCCAACGGAAGGCGCGCACCACTCTGTCAGTGTAACCTACCACCAGCTCACACTTCCCATCTCCATCTGCAGGAGACAGAAGGGCTCTCTTAGGCCTTCATAACTGCAAAAACCCCAACATCCATTAAGCACCATCCTTGAGGATCCCAACCCTATTACAAGAACTCACACTTTGGAATTTTTTTGTAAGTTTTTGCTCCTCTCCTTAAGGACCAGACAGTCTTTGTTAAAGCAATTGTTTCAGCTAGGTAGACATTTTCTTCTATGTGCTCATACACCTTCTCTCTCCCCATCACCACTTCATGCCCCCAAATCCCCTCACCCTGAACTCCCATCCTTGTCCCGCTCACCTATGTCACTGATTAGCATAACTTTGGTGTTGGCAGGAATATGTTGCTTGAACACTGGCTTCTGCTCTTCTGCTAACTCATGGTGGCCTGAAGAATCTGGGTGCTTTGAAGGGGAAGTCAGATCAAAAAGATGAAACCAACCTTCTGCACTCACTGCCACTGCAAGATTCTAAGAGAGAAAGAGAATAGTCTTTGTATTACTTTTTTTCTTTTGAAATTGTAGCAGGGCAAGGGAAGATCAATGACTGCTACAAGGGAACAAGAGACTATTTCTGGCCAGTTGTCACAGAGATATCTCCAGATCTGCGTCCGTGACAGGTGTCACAGTCCCAAAAACAAAACAAAAAAAAGAGAGAGGAAGGAAAAAAAAAGTGTTAACTGTTTACAGCCGGTCCAGCCCAGCCCTGAGACTAATGAGGCAGGGCACATGCAGGCCAGCGCCTCAGGAGAGAGAGAAAAGTGTGTGTGTGGGAAAATAGTAGATGGCTCTAAAAAAAAACAAAACAGAGCAACAGTAATGATCTGAGGAGGAATATTAATTTACTACATCCAACAAAATCAAATAAAATGAGAGAAAATGAGAGGAACAGTGTCCAAAACTAGAGGCCAGTAATGAGTGGTGTCCCTCAGGGGTCTGTCTTGGGACCAGTGCTCTTTAACATCATTATCAATGACATCGATGGTGGAATTGAATGCAGCAAGTTTTCTGATGACACCAAGCTGAGTGGTGCGATTGACATGGTGGAAGGAAGGGATGCCATTCAGAGGGACCTCAACAGACTCAAAAGGTGAGCCTAGGTGAATCTAATGATGTTCAACATAACAAAGTGCAAGGTTTTGGACTTGGGCTGGCAAGTCCCAGGCATTTATACAAACTGGAAGAGGCAGTCCTTGAGAGTAGCCCTGTAGGACCTGGGGAATCTTGGTATATAAAAAATTGAACATGAGCCAGCAGTGTGCTCTTGCAGCTCGGAAAGCAAACAGTATCCTGGCCTCCATCAGAAGAGGGGTGGCCAGCAGGGACACGGAGGGGATTGTCCCTCTCCACTCTGCCCTTGTGAGGCCCCATCTGGAGTACTGCGTCCAGATCTGGAGTCCCCAGTACAAGAAAGACAGGGAGCTGTTGGAGAGGGTCCAGAGGAGAGCCACAAAGATGATAAGAGGGCTGGAGCACCTCCCTTACAAAGACAAGCTGAGGGAGCTGGGCTTGTTCAGCATGGAGAAAAGAAGGCTGGAAGGTGATCTTATTGCAGATTTCCAGTACCTAAAGGGAGCCTAAACAGGAGGGGAATCAACTCTTTGAAAGGGTAGATAATAGTAGGACAAGGGGAAATGGTTTTAAGTTGAAAGAGAGAAGATTTAGGTTGGAAGTCACGGGAAAGTTCTTTATTATGAGAGTGGTAAGGTGCTGGAACAGGCTGCCCAGAGAGGTTGTGGATGCCCCGTCCCTGGAGGTGTTTAAGGTCAGGTTGGATGGGGCCCTGGGCAGCCTGGTCTAGTGTTAAATGGGGAGATTGGTGGCCCTACCTGTGGCAGGGGGGTTGAAGATTCATGACCCTTGAAGTCCTTTCCAACCCAGACCATTCTGTGATTCTGTGATAACACGGCAGGCAAAAGCTGCCGGGGACCACATGTTTCTCAGCCACCTGGACCAGGAGAGTGAGCCACGAGCTCCTCCTTTCTTCCTCTGGGCCTGAAGTCCTCTGGGGAATACTGCTCCTCTCCAAGAACCAAAATGCCCAAAAAAGGCAGTCCCCAGAACCAGGACATTAATTCTTTAACTCCCACTGCTTTACATGACGTTATGATATGGAATACCAACAACAAAAATCACAAAACCACGATACCAGTATACAAACCACTCAAGTCCTGAAGGGTCCAAATAGTCCAAAACGTTAATCGTTTTCAAAACAGGATATCAAGCTGATGTGTGCAATTTCTAATACATGGCTTACTCTAACCTCACTTCAGTTCTGCTCTCCTCTGGAGCACAATATTTTAGGCAGGGTGCCTAAAGTGGAATTTTTGACCTCTTAGTCATTTGTTTAATTCTCAAAAATAGCAAGCCCCAAGAAGAAGCCCTCTAGAATTTGCTTGGAAGTCGAGACTATTCTGTGGCTGTCTTGGTTAGGTGACCTTCAACACATACAGTCAAGCATCAGAAGAGCCATTGATCCGCAACAGGGCTCAGTACAGCTGTGTAAAAGCCACCAAGGAAAGGGAGTAATCCTTAAACACCTGAATCCCCATGGTATTTACACAGAAGGATGTGCTTATCAGTAATGCTTCCTAAAGATAAGATCTCTTTGCTCACTAAGACTTGTATTGTGTTCACAGGCAGATGAGATGCAGGTTACGTGTAAACACAAAAACAATTTTAAAATAGAAGCATTAAAATTCTGTGCATTAGGTCAGATCCTGGAGAAAAAACACCTACCATCTATTCTCGTCCACATCTTGACGGACATGGGCTAAATCTCCTAAGCACTTCCCATTTGCCCTACAAAGATGGGGGGAGTTGGATTGCTCTCACCTTTCCTTTATTGCATACATCTCCCACACCAACGCAAGTAAGCTGCAAGAGAAAAGAAGATCTTAAAAGTCCATCTATAAGAGAAGGCAACCCAAAGAAGCACTTTTAGATAAACCCCTGCCATACCCTCTCCTCACAAACAGTCTCTTGAACTTGAACAGTCTTTTTAATGAGAAAAAGAACAGCCCAGGACAGAAATACATAAGCCACACAACTGTCCAGAGCTCTGGAGCAAAATTCACAGTGCACAGGCACAGGTTCAAGGTGGGAGAAGCCCCAACAGAATTACTGTGTTTGTTCAGTACTTCGCTCATAACTTCTAGTCCAAAGGGCTTGCTGTAAGCAAGAGGGTCTTACATCACTAGACGAAAGGCATCAGAAGCCGTTCTGGCTGCCACTCCTCTCTGGCTTTCATATTCCAAACCAGCGATCAAGGACAATAATATGTACATACATTAAAAGACCCAATCAGTTAGAAGCTTTGTAAAGAACTGACCATTCCTTGGCAGGATCGTACAGTCCAGGGTTTGCTGTCATCATTTTTGTACACATAAAGTTTCCCATTGGTGTCTCCTACCACTAGCTCGTTCAGCTGTAGAAGAGAATTGGGTTAGTAAAAAGTTCACAACTGCAGTAACATAGTACTCCCAGCACAGCATAGTACACCATTTCATACCTGAAATGGGTAAGAACAAGCAAAAGAAGAATTAAAAGCTTGAAACGGTAGAAAAGGTCTAGGAAAAAAAATTAAGAGCCCTCATTTTACACAAGCAGACTGAACAGCCGACTTGGGCTTTCTTCATTCATCCGAGGATGTGGAGAAAGTAATCCTCCAGAAAAAATCTGCAAGAACACAATACATTTACGCTGGATCTTCAGCCTCACTAACACACTGGCTAAACAGTGATTACTTCTTGAAAGATGACTGCTGAATAGTCACCATCCCCTCTTGCTAATGAGCCCACATATGCCACCCTCTGCATTATGCCTCTGCTTCAATTTTCTGCATAACTCCCCTAGCACATTATGCTGTGTAACATTAACTCACATGGCTAGCTGTGACACTTTCCAGGATAGCAGGGTATAACATAAGAAGATTTGTCTATTGAGGCAGTCTTTGTATATGTGTTCAAGCTAATCTCTTCCTAATTACAGCTAAATCAGACATTCCAAGAACAACCATTTGTGGAGCTGATACTAATAGTGCTGATGCACACCCATCCAACACACAGATCAAGAGACAATTACCCTCGACTTTATTCCATTAGTAATCCAATGCACGACAACAAACTGTTTCTCTATAGTTTTGCATTTCCAGTCGTGCAACGGTGGTCTCTCCCTGGGACCAAAAAGTTTATTTCCCTAAGAACTTTACAAGTAGTGCCTACGACGTCCAATGGTAACGCAAACGTTGACCGCCTGTAATCCAGTGACGGTAACATTCCGTTTATGAGAGACCTTCTCTGCCCGCCCTGCGCTGCAGCCCCCCGCGTAGTCACGCTAGGCTCGCATGTGTGCCCGCCACGCAACCCTGCGCCACCCGCCTGCTCAAAGCCTGGAACAGATCCCGCCGCTACCGCGTCGCACCGTGTCGTTGTCAGCGTCCCCCAGGCAGATGGCGTGCGGAAAGAGGCTGCCACAGAACTCGAGTGCCACGCGCTGCACGTAGCTAACAGACCGCATGCCGCCGCTCGCTATGCCGCCGGCCTCCACGCTGGGACGACGAGAAGTCGATGGCGGCTCCTCGGGCTCAAGCGAGGGGCGATGACGTCAGCGGTGAGGCGGGGCGATGACGTCAGCGGTGAGGCGGGGCGATGACGTCAGCGGTGAGGCGGGGCGATGACGTCAGCGGTGAGGCGGGGCGATGACGTCAGCGGTGAGGCGGGGCGGAGCGAGGCTGCGCTCATCTCGAAACGCTGCGACCTTGCGAGGCGGCGTTCTGTCCTGCATGGCTGAGCTCCCTTTCGTAGTGAGAATGCCCTACTGTGTTATGCAGACCAGGTGTGTGATTCTTGCTCGAGTTCAGTGGGAAAGTATGCCACTGACTGCCTGGAGTGGTTTTCTCTCCCTTATGTTGTAGGCTGAATTACATCACTCATTTACATTTTTTCTTACAATAGTAAACCATACCTTAAAGATACTGTAAGAAGACAGTGTGGGATGAAAGACTTACACATTCAGAGAGACAGATAAGTGTAATTTACCAGTCAATACAATCTTTTATGAAGCAGTAGGGAAAAAAGTTAAAGCAATTTTCTTTAACCTTTGTCAACATACCTGATATAGCTACCGCTGGTGTTCCAGTGGTTGTTGGTAAAAAAGAGGGACTTGCAAGATTAATAGATAATGATGCAATTACCTCTAACTCACATTTGGTAACATGTCACTGCATCAGGCATCAAGAAAATTTGTGTGTAAAAGCTTTAAAAATGAATGTCATGCAAATGATCAAAGCTGTGAATTTCATGAAGCTCAAGAGACAAAATCATCACCAGTTCTAGCAGTTCCTTAAAAGTATGCATGCTGATTATGGGGTCATAATTTAAGGTAAGTCAAGGTAAAGTGCTAAAAAACACTTCCTGGAATCAAAAGGAGAATTTGTTACAGAATGTGGAGATTAAAAATGGCTCACGGATTTAGTATTTTGGTGGATTTGACAGTTCATTTAAATGAGCTAAATATAGAATCATACAATCACCAAGGTTGGAAAAGATCACCTAGTCCAACCATCCACCTACCAATATTACTGCACTGAAGCATCTCTCTAAATACTTGAACATCTCCAGAGATGGTGACTCCACAACCTCCCAGAACAGCCCTATCCAGTTCCTGACCACTCTTCTAGAGAATAAATTTTTCCTAATACCCAGCCTGAACCTTCCCCAGCGCATTTTCAGGCTGTTCCCTTTAGTTCTATCACTAGCTATGCGGGCGAAGAGACCTACTTCCATTTCACAACCACCTCCTTTTTTCAGGCTGTTGTACAGGTCTCCCCAGAACCTCTTCTCCAGACAAAACAATGTCAGTTCCTTCAGGTGCTCCTCCTAAGACTTGTGTGCCAGATCCCTCACCAGCTCCATCCTAATTCTCAGTCCACCATTTATGGATTCTCCCAATCCCTCCAGTCACTTGGGAAATTATCAGGTGTATGTGTATTAACTGATAGCTTTATTTCATATTCAAATGAATTTGAAGGGAACACACACCTCTGCTTCCAATCAAAACAAATATACAGTACATAATTTTCTATCTGATCCATTAAATAATGCATCTTCAAGGTGAAAATCACCTTACCTGTGCTGTATTTCTGACAATGATGGAAATTAAATTATGGCAAGTTCAAATTATGGCAAATAATCTCATTCATTTTGATATGCTAAGCACAGTCCTGTGAACAGCAGAAGTGCTTTCTGTTCTGATAAAGTAATCTGAGAATAGGTTTCATGATTTGGAAAAAAAAAAAAAAAAAATCACTTTTTGGTATATTTGCAACTCCATTATCAGCCGACAAATATAGTACTTGCAAATTTTCACAGGGAATGTATAGAGTTGCAATCAGGCTTTCAATTCAAGAAGAAGAAAAAAAATTAGTCTCTTTACTAAACTGTCATAAGCCTTCTCTTACCAAAAAAATCCCTTGCTTCACAGTTATGCCTTATACATGTCATTATTTTTGGCAGTACGTATATTTATGAACAATTATTGTCAAGGATGAAATATAGGAAGAGTAATATTTCATCCAAAATCTCTGATGAACACCTGGAAAACACACTAGTGCCAATGAACCAGCCTGATGCATTAGTTTCACAAAAACAAGGTAACCTTATGCTTTTGTTGCTTTTTTTATGTTTTAATAAAAATGCATTCAAAAATAGTTGTTAAATACACTGAATTCATGTAATTAATATGCAACCCATGGCAATTCCTGTTTGCTCACTGCAGCCCAGGCAAGCCAAAAAGATGGACAACTATTAGTATTTCACCAGTAGGATTTTCCCCATGTGAGCCATATTAAATGTTCCATTTAGAGTTATTTGTGCTCTAGTACAATGTAAAACAGCTTTCAAATATACAGGGCTCATACTATTTACCAAAAGTTACAAAAAGTACCTGCAGTAACTGTTGATGTTTAAGCAAAAGAAATCGGTCGTTCAAAGTTACAGCATTTCCTTTCCTGTAATAACATAACAAAGACTATATTGCCTTCTCCTCTACCCCTTCCCAACCTGAAGGCTCTTAGGGCACTGCTGATCTCGCATAAAGCAGTGCAGTTCACAGATCCACAAGCTACCTCCAACCCAGCAACTGGCTGGACTTACCATCTTGGGACTGGAGTCAGGATAGTACGTCATGCAGGACTTACGACTTTGGTGACAGTTTAGACATACAGCTCCCTAGCCCAACCTCTCTCTCCTCTGAAACAGGTAAAACTACGTTCCTTCTGAAAAGCAAGCAATTTGTTCCTGCTGCTAGAAAGTTTCAGAAAAGGACAGTTGACATGCTGAGTTTAACACTACAGAACAGCATGAAGAGCATAGATAAGTCTGAATATTATATCTCATACCTATAGAAAGAAAAATACAAACAACCACAACGCTCCCCCCTCTACACACACCAGTCTCCAAGCCAACACAAGAAACACCACAGAAAAAAAGTAGGAGAATATTAAGTAGTTTTCTTGTGAGGTAAGGATAATAAAGACTGGAATCATTCAGACATTTGCATTTCATTAGGAATTATAAGCACTTTCAAGATATTCTTCTTTAGCACTTATTTTATCTTCAAAGCCAGTCACTTCCAGGTATCAATCAGTATTCTTCTGGTCCAGTTTCACAACATGAAGGAGAAAGAGAAATACTAACAGATAATAATAATACATGGGTTACAGACTTGTGTACAGTTTTAAGCAACATTTTCTTCATTTGCAAACAGATGGATCAATTGCATACACTTTTTTAAATGGCAATGAATCAACATTATCAGAAAAAAAGTAGATATTGTGGCTACAGTACCACTATATGGGTAAGAAAACACTGAATGACTAGAAGACAATTGACTTGTAATTCTTTGCAAATGCCAATAAAAAACACAAAAAGTTCAATTTCCTTGAGCTTAATTGGAGCTTTATTATTTAAGCTGTGACTTCACAGTCTTCACTTTCAGCAATATGCAAAAAGGAAGCATATAAAGAAGGTTACAACACTTAATGGAGGAAGGGAAAGGGGACAATGCCAAGGCAGTAGAACAGTGAGCACTGATTTGCTCTCAAATCTCACATGAGGACTGTTGAAAAAGGCCAACTGCTTAAAAAAAAAAAAAAGAAAAAAAAAAAAGAAAAAAGAAATCAAGGAAATTAATGCCAGATTGTTTCCTACATTTAAGTGAGCTGGAACAAGAGAGACACAAACACCAATGGCAAAATGCAGATAAACCAAACAGAATAAATCCAGACAGAACCCAAACAGTAACAGAAGCTGTATGAATAAATAAAGTCCCTAGGATTAAATCAGATTTGTGCTGCCACTCAGCTTATTTCACAGACATACAGAGCTGTTCTTGACTGTGGCATGGCGGCTCAGCCTCTGCTCCTCTGAAACCACTGTCCAACCAGGTAGAAAAATAAAGGTCTAATTCACTGGAAATTCTTTCATTTACAAAACTAATGGAATCTGGTTTGCTTATGCTTCTGTGTCAACTTATTTATCTTCAACTCCATTCTGCTCATCTTTCATTTCTGCATCTTCAGTGTGGCTGGTTTGAAGAGTAGTAGCTGGCTAAACGGAGACATATAGAACAAATGTCTTCATTTATTATAAGAAATTGCCAAAATTTGAAACAATACCAGAAATGTCATTTAAAGCCTATCACTAGAACTGATTCTCAACATCATCTAACAATATACTGGAAAAAAACAAAAACAAAAACCAAACAAATCCAGTATTGAAGTAGATGGCAAAAAAATCAGTGTTCTACTTTCTCAGTGTCCCTAGTGCTTTGCAGTGCATGAATCTATCTTCTGCAAAGAACAGGACTCCATTGTCTTTCTTAGGGGCAGAGGCACACATTTCAGTAGCATTAACATGGTCCTTTTGCACTTTTCATGGCTACAGCTTGTTTCAGCAATCCACTCTTCCATTACCAGCACATCTTGCAAAGTGCCACACCTAGATACACCGGACTCCCAGCAGCTGTGCTGCCTGAAGGAACCTGCATAGCACAGCCAAATAATGAGCAATTCACAGAATCACAGGTTGGAAGGGACCTCTGGAGATCATCTATTGCAGCTCCCAGTTAAACCCTGAAATTTTACATATCAAGATGCAAAAAATTCTAGTTTGGTTGTTGCATCTTAATTATTGCTCAGATTCTTCATTAAAAACAAAATAACAGTTAAGACACTGGATGAGTCTATATGACAATGTCTAGAAGGACAGAATATTTTCTCCCAGGATCCAGTATGCAAGGACTGCTTTAGCCAGGTACAAAACCACACTACTCACTGACAATGCCGCTTTCCTTGCAGAATCAGCAGGGAACTTTTGTGTGTTTGTTTATACTTCTTCATGAAAAGGAGAATTAAATGCACAAAACTACTGCTACACTTTGAAAAGAAAAGCAAACAAACTCTTCAGAGCAGCTTGCCCATCTAACCACAGAATTACGAATTATCTCCCCTTTCCCACCCATCCTTACTATATAATGTTAGCAGAGCTGAAGCATGAAATGCATCTATGATTATCTCTGGGAGAAAATTTGATTTCTGATTTCTTATGCACCTTATTGTGAAAGAATGGGGAGAGGGAGGGGGGCAGAGGAAGGAAAATAATTTGTGATGTAAGGAGTGGTCAGCTAACACAGTCTGAGATGCCTTAGTTGTTTGAATTGCCAGGTACACTCTGGCAATCTGGATCTTCTGGAGTAGTGCTACTTACCTTTAAGTCTTTGTTTGCAAGCCTTTGGAACATATTGGCATACATCTTCTTCTCTTTCTCATGCTGCTCCCGTATTTTTTGCTGACAAGTTACTAGTTGCACTTTAGCAGCTTTGTTACTTGGATAGAGTTGTATCACCTTCTGAAAATCTCCTCGGGCCAATTCAAAGTCATTGACAGCCAAATGGGCTTCTCCGCGCCGGAAGAGGCCTTTTTCATTGCTGCTATCCAGTTCAAGTGCCTGCATTTAAAATAGAGAAAGAAAGAAAGAAAGAAAGAAAGAAACAAAAACAGCATTTGAGAAGAACGTAGTGTTTGGGTTTTTTTTTTGTTTAATTTGCTTTTTTAAAACTAATATGCAAGTCAGAGTATCAGCAACTGCTAGAAAATGACCATTCTTATTTTCATGGTTGTCAGGGCTTAGTAAAAAGCTGAATTAAATACAGCAAAAATAGGTAGAGAAGGATATAACAAGCCATATCCAGCATCTTATGTTCATACTTATTTGCTCATGTCCAACTGTCAGCTGATCAGAAAGTCTGAACACCACACAGCCGAGTATTCCTCAAGTCATTAAAGCAAGAGATAAACTGTCAGATTGTTTGAGCAGCTTAAGACTAATAAACCCTGCTACCTTGTTGCAGTTCTCCAAAGCCTGAGAGTACTCCTTCAACTTAAGATGGCACATAGCTAGATTAAGGTGAGCAGCAAGCCTCAAGCTCCTGGCTTTTGTATCTTCCTCATTAGAGAGTCCTGATTCATGCTCCAGCCACGACACAATCTTCTTATACTGTAATGCTGCTCGTTTGTATTTCCCCTCCTGCACAAGGCAACAAGGCAATTAAATTTTCACACAGCTCACCACAGTAATTTTTATTTAAACTTCCCCCTGCCCCTTCGTCTTACCTAGAACAATAGATCTGAAAAAAGACAAAAAATAAATCAGAGTGATCAGAATACTTCCATTACCAAAAATACACTACCATCATAGTGTATCACTACTGTAGTGGATTAGAAAATCTATTTGGACACTGCAACTGTAAGACTATCTTTTTCTTCTTTTTTTTTTTTTTTTCTTCCTTTTCAGACACCTTTCTCCATAGTCTTTTCTATAAAATGACATGGAGAAAACCATGAACACCACTCTGAAATGACCAAACCTTAGATCATTATCATCAGTTCATAACATGAATAAGAAATGTTATTATTTCTTGGGTATTATCATTTACCTTGAAGTACTGAGTGCCTCTCTCCTTCACCATGCAGCTTTGTTCCAATTTCTCTTCTGTATTCATTTCCCAAGACTCCTTAGCCTATCCAAATAGGAATCGTTCAAGACAATGACAGGGAAATCATATGGCTGTGCTATTTCTCAGTAACAGCACACAAGAGACAGACTTGGAAAGAATAGTTTTGCACAGCTACTGGAAACTGAATTAGCACAAGAGAGATACTTGACAGCAACAGACAGGAGACCAGTAAGGACAATTTCACTCAAAAGCTCCCAGAATGTAATCACCTACAGTAACATCTTCCTTTTCAGATCAAAATTTTAAGGATTCAGTTTGTCCTTGTTTAAGCTGCATCAACAATTCCCACACCTCAAAGTTTGTACGCCTACATTCCCACCTTTTCAAAGCCCTTGAGTTTCACTTCATATTGTAGTTCCGCATCCGGAGGGATCTGAAATTTCTCTTTCCCAGTACTTCCAAAACCGTAGCTGTAAGATTGGGGGGAGGGAAAAGGGGAGGGAGTTAAAAAACTGGATATTCAGGATAAACCTCTACACAGGAAGCTGGAGGTAAAAACCGCACAAATCTGTCTACATTATTGCAAGACAAACTCTTTGAGAACTGCAGATAATTTTCCAGAATCTGCATGCACAAGACAAAAGAGAGGCAGAAAAACCTGGGATTAATTTTGCTGATTTCCACATTACCAATTTTTGTTTTGGATTTTGGTTTTATGTTTTTATTTTCCAAGTTTTACTTGTTTGGTCGCTGCTGTTTCTATGAAGTGTAAGCAAGTTTAAAAAAAAAAACAAAAAACACTTTGAGATTGCGTATATCTTGCTTTTTATTATCATCCAAGACAGGCTATTTCCTTTATAATGTCTGTATTCTAACTTTCCAGAAAGAGACAGCAGTAAGTGAACAGCTGTGCACAAGATACTGCCAATCCACTGATTAACAGTAAATGTCTGTACAAAGGTTCTGCTCTGAGACTCCAGTAAGAAACTGTACACTAGCAGAAACGCACTGAACATAGGTCTACTTTTCCTTTGTTCTACCTAATTCAGTTCCAGCTTAAAAAAAAAAAACTTTAAAACAAACACATTCACATCAGATAGAAACAATCAGTGCAAACTGTATTTGTTTTAAATTTGTTCACACTGTAAGGGGAAAATTCTGCTTGCCTTTAATGGCATTTAAAGTCCATTCCTATCTCTGAGTTGAGTGGTTCTTGGTCTCAGAATTCTGAGATGTTAGATCCAAGGTTTAGACAAAACACCACCTTATTCCCCACATAAAACCTGAATGTCTACTCCTAAATTGCTTAAAAATTCAAGCAAACACTTCCTAGTGGCAAAGGATTTCAGATACTCCTAACCACATTTCTCCTAAATAGTACGTATCTTATCACATAAGGCTACTCAGAAGGCTTACTGGAACTTTTACTATTCTGTTATTTATTCTAGGTGTCTTTATAAACAGTGCTGTATATTTAAGCGTAGTTTCATTAAGAAGGACCCACATGAATGCAAGTTAAAAACAGCAACAGTATTTGTTATAATATCCACTAGGATCAACACTATAGAGACTTACATAAATTTATTTTTCAATGCTAATATCAGTGGCTAAGTAATCTTAACTTAATATCTTCCATAAATCAAAGTTTCAGGTCTGATTATGTGTTTACAATAGCACTGAAAAGAGTTGAAAACCACCACAAATAAACATATTCTCTCCAGATGCTTACAATATGCCCTCTCAAGTATCAGAAGATGATGAACAGCTTACTTGGGTTTGAGATAGAAAATGGATTCCTCAGATTTCTCCATTTTCTGGATTGCTTTTTCCAGACCATGAGGAAGATCATAGTTTTCACCTTCACCAATCTCAAACCGCAGCTCACGCCTATCAAAAGCACGATCTCTGTATCGGCCTTCAAACTGGACTGGTTAAAAAAAAAAAAAAAAAAAAAAAAAAAAAAAAAAAAAAGAACCCAGATACAAATCAGAAGGTGTCTCTGTGTGGTAAGGGATAGGCAGCACAGACAATACAAGGAACAAAGCTTCCCCTCCCAACCAGTCTTCTCTCTTTTTAAGGGTTACATATGCTCATCAGATATTGGCAACAAATTCCACTTCTGCTGCTTTAGTTAATAAATGCTTTTTCTTTCAAGCTGTTGCATTGTGATTTTTTTTCTTTTTTTTCCCCCATTTCAGCAAATGGACATACTTTGTTAGACTCCTTTAACTTTTGTGATAAGCACTTTATCAGATCTAGTATCTCTGAAGAACACAACTGCTGCTGGAAAATCTAACCTTTTCTAGAATAAAGAGAAAGAAAGCTTACTTTTAGTTGTTACGTTTCTTGCTAACAGAAAGAGAAGACAGGTATTATTCTTTTCCAGAACAAAGAAATTGCAGGTAGGGAAAAACACACCTTCCATCACAGTAAACCCATTTACTATTTGTATAATATACATACTTTCTACCAGAGCACCCTCATTGGGCTTCGAGTAGCCTTCGCCTTTCTTACGGATTCTTCGGATGATGCCACCGTCTTCATCATCAGTGAGGTCTTCCCCCTTAAACTCAAACAGCTCTATCTATGAAGGGAAGAAAAATCTTGCATTTACTTCTATCATTTCAAGTCAGTAACTCATAGAATTTGTACTTGAGTTCTTTGAAACCATAGCTATTAAGACAGCCACTGTCTTCATACCCTGTAAGATATTAGACAGCCAAGACTACAAAGATGCCATACTTAGCACATACTAAATGGGAACCTACTAAGCAGTTTCAAATGACTATTTAGGCTTTTTTTCCCTCCAGCAACTTTGGTCTTCCAATACTACAAGTAAGATCCTTTAATTGAAAGGACTGTGAGACTGACTTCTGAGTAAAGCTTACACGAGCCACAATACTTAAGGAGTACTACAGAACACAAAAAAAGATTCATTAAGTAGCATTTTTTCCCACAGAAACATAGAAGAATATCCTAAGGTAAGACTGAGTTATAAGTAATGCAAGGAGAAAAGGAGCAGGAAAGTGAAATATAAAAGATCTAATCCTTCCCTTAAGTTCTGATTACATCCTTAATTTAATCTATCATCAAATTCAGATCAACTTTGAAGGGCTTATAACTGAGCCCAAAATATTCCAAATCTTCGTCCAGCAACAAAACAAATTCAGGAATAAAATGAGATGATATTCTTACATTCTCCCCTCTACTTGTTCTTATCTTTGTGTATTGTGGGAGCATTTCAGAAAAATGTAGACAGAAAAATAATTTAGTCATCTTGGTTTCAATCACTGAGAAAGAAGTGTAAATAAAGTATCTGCAAAAATACAACAAAACCATGATCTGGTCCACCTTTTAGCTTTGAATTCCTGCTGCAACAAATTCCTCGAGCTTTTTAAGTGCTAATGTTGGACTAGACTATCCATCTGAATCTTCACATGGTCTTCCAAGACTTTAACTCACATCACAGTTAGACAAAATGGAAAAATGTCCTAGTCACAAAACAAACTTTTTGATGGCTACAAAATTAATTAAAAAAAACTTTTTGCTATCTTATCTGTGATTAAAACAGTAATAAAAACTGCACAGAAAAGCAATACACTGTAGTTAACATTGATTAGATCAGGCACATCCAACCCAAGGGCCACATGCGGCCCAACCCTTGCCCCACACCATTACAGTATTGGTTCTTCCCCACTATGGCCCAACCCAGTCCCAGGCATGCAACAATCACTCAGCAACAACAAAACATCAATCAGTATGCCATTAAGGTTGTCTCAGCTGAAACAAGGACCTGAGAAGGGCACAGTGCAGTGCTAAGTCTGCCACACATGTTCTGTTGAACTGAAACCTGTGTCTATTAGACATGACATGCTCTTGTGCTGCCTCGTGAATAAAGCGCAGTGATTGCCAATAGTATTTCAATCTGCCCAATCCTCTCAAAATAGAGCGGAACCCCCATAAAAGAAAACTGGGGATGAAGGAAGAATGCTCAAAAGGCAGATGAGGACAAATAACATGGCACTATGGTTAACGTCTAAGAAAATACTGTCAGTTTCAAAGATTAGAATTTGAAAAGACATTATAAGCAAA